>NC_089180.1:916733-951347 GCF_947507565.1 Oscarella lobularis | reverse complement strand
GGGTGATCGACTTCGCAGCTGCGAAGCTTTCTATCAAAAACGCCTATCCCGTGACGCGGCACGCGATCCGTAGCCATCGAACTCGCTGACGCGTAGACGAAAAGTCGACGATCACCACGTACGGTGCATTTGCCACATCCTAAGGGCTAAACACAACTCCGTCGTCCGAAGCCATGTGTCGTGTGCCGGTCGACCGTACGGCCAATTACGTCAGCTAAGGCTGTTTTTTGTCAAAGATCTTGTTTATTTAGATAGTTTGAGTGGTAATAGGTGTACCTTCTGGGCATAGCAACAGTTGGTAAGGAAAGGCGTTAATGTAGCGGTTATTTAAGTCCGCGATGGGGGCAGTCAAGGCGTTTCTTTCCTGATTAGAACAACTACTCTAGTCTCGCTTAGCCAGACCCTCCCCTTTCGTGTTGATATCCACGCCGGGAGAGGGTCTGGTGACATCCCTTTGATAGGGAACCGTCTAAAGATTAAAGATTAGGGACGACGTTCTCTAATATAGGGAACCCTCTAAAAATGAAAGATTAGGGACTACGTTCTCTAAAATAGGGAACCGTCTAAAGATTAAAGATTAGGGACTACGTTCTCTAATATAGGGAACCCTCTAAAAATCAAAGATTAGGGACTACGTTCTCTAATATAGGGAACCCTCTAAAAATCAAAGATTAGGGACTACGACGTTCTCTAAAATAGGGAACCGTCTAAAGATTAAAGATTAGGGACTACGTTCTCCAATATAGGGAACCCTCTAAAAATTAAAGATTAGGGACTACGTTCTCTAATATAGGGAACCCTCTAAAAACAAAGATTAGGGACTACGTTCTCTAATATAGGGAACCGTCTAAAAATCAAAGTTTAGGGACTACGTTCTCTAATATAGGGAACCCTCTAAAAATCAAAGATTAGGGACTACGTTCTTTAATAAAGCGAACCTTCTAAAAATCAAAGATTAGGGACTACGTTCTCTAATATAGGGAACCGTCTAAAAATTAAAGATTAGGGACTACGTTCTCTAATATAGCGAACCGTCTAAAGATTAAAGATTAAGGACTACGTTCTTTAATATAGGGAACCGTCTACAGATTTAAGATTAGGGACTACGTTCTCTAATATAAGGAACCGTCTAAAAATTAAATATTAGGGACTACGTTCTCTAGTATAGGGAACCCTCTAAAAATCAAAGATTAGGGACTACGTTCTCTAATATAGGGAACCCTCTAAAAATCAAAGATTAGGGACTACGTTCTTTAATAAAGCGAACCTTCTAAAAATCAAAGATTAGGGACTACGTTCTCTAATATAGGGAACCGTCTAAAAATTAAAGATTAGGGACTACGTTCTCTAATATAGCGAACCGTCTAAAGATTAAAGATTAAGGACTACGTTCTCTAATATAGGAAACCGTCTACAGATTTAAGATTAGGGACTACGTTCTCTAATATAGGGAACCGTCTAAAAATTAAATATTAGGGACTACGTTCTCTTGTATAGGGAACCCTCTAAAAACTAGATAATGATGGCCTTTTGTGAGCCATCATGTGATCCCCGAACACACCCTCAGCACGGTATCTGTCACTCTAATTTTAGGAAAGCTGATGTGCATAATGTGCATCACACTGCCTAACCATGACATGCATTATTTTCCGCAAAATCCTACAATTAGCTAATTTGACCTGTTCTGCGCACAGAGCGACAGTACCCCTCCCCAGCCCAACTTTTTCAGGTGATCGTGTCACGAGGCCCATTATCAGCTCGCAGTTAAGTTTGCGTGCTGCGAGCTTTGCTCGCAGCATGACAAACCCAACGTGCTCCTTTACTGCGTTCCCTTGATAAATGTTACTAATAAGCTCACTGTTATATGCCCGTTATGTTTATCAAACATAGATATAACAGTGCTGTTATGCTGAAAACTATTGAACACTATCCGGGGTTTCCATTGTTGCCGTTCTTGTCAGACAACGCAAGTTGGACAGAGAAGCCTTGCAGCGAATAAGAAAACAAGTAGCTTCAACCATATAAATTTTACTTGGTAAAATAAATAAATAAATAAATAAATAAATACAGTATGAGCGAAAAAAAGTTGGTGTTCGATTATAACGCGCGCGACGACGTTATGACGTATTCGAGGGAGGAGCTTCTTTTTTCGGAAAAAGAATGAACGTTATCGTTGCCGTTCGACAGTACATCGATCGCATGATCGAAGACAGTCGCGAAGGAATGAAAGTCCTGCTCATGGACAAAGAAACGGTGCGACGAGGCTCCCTTTCGGGGGAACGGCGCGAGACTAAGCGATCGACGTCGTCTCACAGATCTCAATCGTCAGCATGGTGTACGCGCAGTCGGAGATCCTGCAGAAAGAAGTGTATCTATTCGAAAAGATCGACTCAACGGGCCGCGAAACGATGAAAGACCTCAAGGCGATCTGCTTCCTCAGACCGACACCCGTATCGTGCACCCCACTCATCGGTCTCTTCGCGAGCTGACGTTCCTTTCTCATAGGGCAACATTGACGCGTTAGTCGAAGAGCTTCGCGTTCCAAAATACGGACCTGTGTAAGAAGAAAAGAGGAGAGAAGTTGATGATGAGTGTCTACAGAGACGTTGTTTGTATTTTGCAGATTTTACGAACTTTTTGCGTCAGCAGGATGTGAAGAAGTTGGCTGAGGCAGATGAACACGAAGTAGTCAAAGAGATCCAAGTACGCTCAGAGCTGTGTTCCTGCATCTGTTGACTGTGTACATAGGAAGCGTATGCCGATTCTATTGCTGTCAATCCCCACCTGTTTTCTCTCAACTTGCCTACGTGCAGTCAGGTGAGAGAAAGAGAAAAAGGTTTCTACTTTTCAATATTGGTACATCGTGTTTACATCTAGCCGGGTGGACTGTGGGACAAGGAGTCGCTTCGACGAGTGACGGAAGGTCTTTCGGCTCTGCTTTTGTCGCTGAAAAAGCGACCCGTGATCAGGTGAGAGTCTTCGAGAGCAACGACTTCACGTGCACCGTCAATCTTCACGCCAGGTATCAGGCCAAGTCGAGAATGGCTCATGAACTGGGAACAGCTATCCAGGTAAGTGTTTTGCTTGGGGAAGGAGAGAGGACGTTGGAGAGTAGACGTGCATTTGTATAGCATGTCATAGACGAAAAAGTGTCGCTATTTGATTTTTGGAGGCCCGACGTTGCCCCTGTTCTGCTTGTGCTCGACAGGCGAGATGATCCTATCACGCCCCTTCTCAATCAGGCAAGACGCGTCGAGAGCACGCAGCAACTCGGTCAACCAACCGTCTCCGTTCTTATACTAGTGGAGTTACCAGGCTATGGTGCACGAACTTCTTGGAATAAGCAACAATCGCGTTGATATGTCTGGCGTTCAGGGACTGAGCAAAGAAATGCACGTAAGCTGTTCTAGGTATTTCTTTTTCTACTACCTCCAACTATTTTCTTCTGTAGGAGGTTGTTATGTCATCTGAGCACGACGACTTTTATCAGAGCGTCAGTTAAGATATAAGGCGTTTGTTGAGCTATTGACACTTTTTCTAGAATATGTACGCCAATTTTGGTGAAATTTGCAGCGCCGTCAAGGATCTTGTGGATCAGTATCAATCCAAGCAAAAGAGCACGGCGAAAGTCGAAACAATTGCGGACATGAAGGCAAGAGCGATTTGGTTTCATAAAGATAATTGTCTATCCCTGCTGTTTCGTAGGCTTTCATTGAGGCCTATCGTCAATTTCGCAAGATGTCCGGCACTGTAAGCAAGCACGTCGCGCTGATAGGCGAACTGAACAAGCGCGTCGTTCAACAAAGTCTCATGGATGTATCCGAAGTTGAACAGCAATTGGCATGCCAATCCGACCATTCAGCTGCTCTTCAAGTAGGTGGCATCTCCTCAGGCGCACATTCTGATGCTTGTCACAGTACACTATCTCTTGCGCATATACGCTCTTTCGTACAGTGATCTTGCACGGTTTTCTTCTTAGAGAGTAAGACAGTTGTTGAGTAAGGAGAACGTGAGTCATTTGGACGCCATGCGACTCGTTCTTCTCTACAGTCTGCGCTATGAAAGGCACGCTAGCAATGATAGACAGGGGCTGCATGACATCTTGTCGCGACGCGGCGTTCCTGCTCGATATACGCGGGTAGGAAAGCAGAAAAGGATAGGGAGCACCAATAAAAGTCGTCTCTCTCAGCTCGTTTCCAGTATGCTGGGATATGCGGGAAAAGACCAGCGAGGATCGGATCTGTTTGGCACGCAAAGTCCTCTAGCTTTTACAAAGAAACTCCTGAAAGGGCTAAAGGTCATAAAAAAAATGCCTAGATGAGAAGTTGTACTAACGTCTTCTTGCTTTTTTTATTATAGGGGGTTGAAAACGTGTACACTCAACATCGACCTCTGCTGGCAGACACATTTGATTCTCTCGTGAAGGGACGGCTCAAGGATACATCTTTTCCTTACGTAAATGACGCTCGCTCGAGGGACAGGTAAAGGAGTCAGAAATTAGACTGAGGTTCGGTGGAGGAGTTCTTCTATATAGACCTCAAGATATCATCGTATTTGTTGTCGGTGGGGTGACGTATGAAGAGGCTCTAGCCGTCGTCAACGTGAACAAGACTGCAGCGGGAGTTAGGGTTTTGCTTGGCGGAACGACGGTGCACAACTGCAAGAGGTTGCGTCGCGTAGCTCATTCACACTGGGGGCTCATTAAAAAACCGTGCAAATCTAAACACCTACCTCAAAAAAAGCGATTGCGTTTCTAAAGTAACCGCGGGTTGTTTGACGTCGGTGAGACGGTGAGCCTTGTCGATGTTTTCGACGTGCGCCAATTGGCCGCCGCCACCTCTTTCAGCAATGAACCTGGGAGAGGTTTCAATAAGAAGTATATGTGAATGCATGAGACCTACCTCAGAATTTGGTCACTGTAGCCGGCAATGAAGACGTCGTTTTCGTGACGAGAGGACGTCGTGGAAATACTAGATAAGATAACACATGTTTGTCTATTGATCGACTGCTGAAACTGGCCAGTTTATTGACCTGCATTTGGTTCCGCTCAGATCCACGTTTACGAACAGCAAATTCGAATTGACCGTGTGGTCGTGAAAAGCCTACAAGTACACAGCCAACGTATTTCTTCTATAAATCAATAAGATAGTAGGAGATAACCTGATACATTTCTGCTACGTCTATCCAATCAGAAGGAAGCCGAATACTTGCAGAGAAATACTTCTTGATGTAAGGCCGACACGTGTGACAGTTGGCGGCTACGGCCAAAAGAAAATTGGCCACACTTTGAATGTTCAACTCACAGCGAGCATAGAGCGCAACCTCAATAAAAAAATTAAAAAATGAATTACTTTTCTCCGAGGGTGTTATTTAATTAAAAGGTACTTTGAGAATGAATTCAGGATCGAGAAGAGATATCTGTCTGCACGTCTCGAGTATCACAGAAAGCGTCGGATCAGACGGGTTGCGAAAGTCGGGCAATTGCAGCAACGAGGTAGCAACGCAATTCAGAAGAAGCGTCTAAAGAAAAACAAATACATATACACTAGCTATTCTGATGTGAAGCCTATGTAGTACCTTATTAGCAGCAAGGGCAACAGAACGCTGCTTTCCTCGTCTCTCTTCCTCCGTCGGAAAATTCATAGAGGCGAGTGCGGACTTCACAATGTCGAGTGGGCTCTCGTCGACGCTTCCTAGGTCGTATTCGGGCAGACAGAATCCGTCTGTGCTCTCGAGTTCAATTGGTCTCGCTACTGGTTCCGTCTCGGAGGCCTGCGCGTTGCGCTTCTTCGGTTCGACTAGTTTCCTCCTGATGCTGCTGCTCTCCAAGGAGCTGAAGCCGAGTTTCTGCTTGAGGAGAAGATTCGTTGCCCGTTTCTGTTCGTGAACAGATGAGATGAGCCTCGGGCCCGACGATTTCGTAGGTCGGCTAGATAGTTTCGGTGCTCCCGACGTTAGAGGTCGACTTGACGAGCTGATATTTCCCGACAGTTGCAACGAGGACTGCGTGAGAAGTGGTTTCCCCAAAGGAGGCCCCGTTAGCGAAGTCGAGCTCGGGAGGCGCGATTTCAAAGTGAACAAAGGCAGAAGTGGTTTAGAATTGCTCTCTCCGGAACGAAGACCCGTTTGAGAGAGAAGGGGTGCAGTTCTTAGAAGAGAGCTTCCAGCAAGAAGCTTCGGTTTTTCTATTAGTTGATTAGATACGTCCATCACAAAACGTTCCCCAGGTTTTCTACTCCTGTTACCCTTTTCCGTCGAGAGGAGGCGTGCTGGGGGTGGTTTTGCCATCGCCGTCGAAGACTGGCCTGACAAGAGCGTATTTTCGAGACCTATCGAACGCTCTTTGCATTGGGAAGCCATTGATCAACTTGCAGCGTTAGCTGCAGAAGCAACGAGCTGCTAAAACAGAGCACAAGAGCACGACAGGAGACAGTGACGCACGCTAGACAAATCGAGCACAGAACACCAAACGGAAACAGTCAAACAAACAACAAACTGCAGACATGACATCAGCACGTCACCAATGGGGTTCGCTTTTGAGTTTAGCCTGACTTCAATTTATCGACGACCGCCACACGCAGTTGCAGAAGATGCAGTCGACTGTAGCTGTAGAATACCTAAGCCAGAGCTATAAATAAATATTTCAATATTCATTTTAGCTCGTCATCTATTATATCTTCTATTATATCCCTGGTTACGGTGAAGTTTTTATCCGGTACCTAACGTCGAGCACTCAGCACATGGACTGCAAGTGGAAAGGCGTCTCTAAACGGCAAACCGTGCGCCGTAGT
Organism: Oscarella lobularis; assembly: GCF_947507565.1. Lineage (NCBI taxonomy): Eukaryota > Metazoa > Porifera > Homoscleromorpha > Homosclerophorida > Oscarellidae > Oscarella > Oscarella lobularis. The sequence goes on along the minus strand of NC_089180.1, from coordinate 944,556 downwards.
CCATTACAAGTCTGATGTACGACGCTCTAGTCTGATGGCGAGGGACAGTCTGTTGTCGAGTGGCGTTTTCTCTTGCCTCAGTCGCATCCGAATCGGCTTCGGATGACAAGGAGGAAGCATTCCGCTTCGTCCTCTATTCCAAAGGCACTGCCTTCTCTTTTATACACGTTTCTTACGTGAATAATTGAATTGATCTAGGTGGCTAGTTTGAGTGAAGCGTTGGACTCGTACGGAAGCGAAAACGAAACTCCTTGCGAAAGAATCGGTGTAATGGTTGCGTGTGACTCTCTCGAAGAATTCGGAAAGTAATCAATCCCAAATATATTGCAAAGCAAGAGTTCATTCGTACGACTATAGGCATTTCAACGTCATAATTCAACGATTTTCTGAGAGTCCGCTGAGGTCTCCTTTGTCGTCTAGAAGCAGCAGTTCTACTAGCATCGTTTCTGAAAACGTGGACGATGTGAGTGCACGGAAGAGTCTGTCTCTAATCAATGAAAAGCCGATTACATGGAAACGGAAATTCCTAAGCCGATTTTGAGTTTTACAGCTGATTTTGTACGTCGTACATCTGAGCGGGGTACTCGTTCACTGCACTACTTTTGTTTCGCAGTCGCCAATGATGAAATCAGTTGGAATCCGTCGCATAACGTTTCTGCTGTTTAAAAAGGTATTGGAGCTCTTTGGTGTGACAGCACTCCGATGAAATTATATTTTGCGTACAGGGTCAGGCTCTAAAGTATTTCACGTTCCGTGCCAGCACTAACGTAATATTGATAGTCCTCATTTTGTTGATATACGTAAACAAAGGGTTTCTTCTAGTATGCTGAGGATACCATCTATCGTCATCTCGAACCCGCTTTGGCATTTTCAACTGGAGATGAATAGATTGTCCAAGTTTGATATACAGGCTGTTCCAACCTCCAATCACACCATGCATCTGTATCTTGGCTCAGCGAAGGTGCCCCGAGATTTTCGTCACTGGTCGATGTTTAATTTTTGAATTTTTAAAGGTGAAATTAGGTCAGAAAGCGACGGATCACAGATTGTTTTGGTATTTGTATTTATTCAGTGACGTTTTATTGATCGCTAAGCAGAAGTAAGATGTCGCTTTGGGGGGGAATGTTTTTGTTGTTTTTCAGCTGTTTTTTTTGCCTTCTCAAGGTCGTCGTCGTCGTATCACTTGAAGAATCACGTCAGATTGTCGGACATGTGGCTGGCCGATTGCGTGGACGAGGTGTCCGAGTTCTCCAATAGTGGAGAGTCGTCTTTCGTTATTGGCTGGCCAACGACGAACGCCGTTGTCACATTCGGGTAAGATCTCAAATAAAATAAAATAAATAAATAAATAATTTATATATACATAGGTGTCCTGAAGAGAAAGAGTTGTGGTATTGCTTGTTCGAACGACTTCTCATGAAGCAGCAGGAATTCGTCGAACCGAAAGTGACAACGGTGAAAATTCACAACAAAGCCGTTTTGACGTCATCGGTAAATAGACTTAGAGCTAAATATTTAATGAAAAAAATTGAATTTCTTTTTTTCTTAGGCTTTGCAATTGGTGACGTTGAAAGTTACTAAAACGGATACGACTACATCGACCGTGGAAAAGGCTCTGGAACAACTCGACTGTGACGTCAGTGTTTAGAGTTTCCGCGTATTGGCTCTAGTTTCAGTTGCCGCGAGAAAGGAGGATACACCGGCTGCCACTACGTTCCTAAAGATCAACGCGAAGACGACATTCTGAGACAATTTCAAGAGCTTCATCTTGACCGCGATGCCAGCTTTGCAGCAGCAGAGAGCTTGACGAGCGAAGAAACTGGAGATGTGTCACTAAAAGCAGAACAGGAAGACCCAGGACAGGGAAGGACATTGAAATAAAAAAATTGCTGTGCTGTGTTGTCTACTTTGCATTGTCTGTTGTTTTTTTGTTTACTGCATATTGTCTGCTGCTTTTCGTTGTTTTTTTTCAATTATTTGTGTTTTCTTTTGTTGCAGAGGCCCACGTGACTGGCTTTTGCAAACGTTCCAGTATGTCGATAGCTCAACGTCGTCTTCTTCTCGCTGCAATCGTTTCAGCCCTTCTAGCTTTTGCAGTAGCTCGTTCAGACGTCGTACGATTCGTCGTAGGCGTCGCATTGCGACTGGTCGTCGGTGCAACGAGCTTCGCCTTCGGAATTCTTCTCGTCGCAACGCGAAGCCCCTATCGAACGAATTTTCCTCGCCTTCCAGCAAATCCCCTGACAGCAATCATAGCAAAGGTAGCAGCAACAAAGAAAGAGCGCAGCAAGCGAATGATTTCCTCACAGAGAGCGACGTCATTGTCGAACGCTTCCACGTCCGATCCAACGACGACGGGAAGACCGACGATCGTCTCGCGAGCTCTCGATCGAGCGATTCGAGAAGGTTAGAAATCGACGAGAGCTCGACAGAACAAAAAACAAGCCATTTCCAAAAGCAGTTCTCGAGAACACTGTCAGAGATTACGTCATGTCTTGGTATAAAAAAATCGGCGAAGACGAGCCAGGATTCGAAGCAGTCGTAATGTAAAATTTTATCGAGTATAGTAGCAATTCGCTTTTTCATTCTCCTCTATAGGGACGAAGCGTGGATTGTTGTGCAAAAGGCGACGAAACGATTAAAATCAGTTGATATGGTTTGTACTCTTTCCGTCTCTAAATCGAATCTTTGAGAGAGTGTGCAACTATAGCAGATGGACGAGTCGGAACGCGCCAAACGCTTACCTTTTTAAAGTCGAATTAATTTTAATTAGGAGCGTGATTTGTATCGGTAACTCGCTCACTCTGATAATCGGATCTCTCGCGCGCGGGACAAAGACGAGGAGACGAGAAGGAGAAGAACGCTAAAGGAAGCTTGAACGGTAAACATTCTCGCGAACTCTGACACGTTATGCCTTTCGCTGACTAAGCAACGCTCTTTCATACGAATCAAAGCGGAAACGCGACTATCGATGACTCACAAATGTTCGATTGCTAACTCGTCTTCGTGGAAGTGATCCGGTCGGCACGTGGTGACGGAATGGAAGGAATGAGTATGATGAGACATAGTTCGCCTCCACAAACACCTTTAAGCTGAGGTCACCTCATTTACCTCATCACGATGAACACAGGTGGAGGGGGTCAAACGAGAGTAACATATTTTTTTCACGTTTACGAGGCTTGGTATGCAGATGCCGCGAGTTCATTCGCGATCACTCCGCCGGGGTGGAGTACAGTATAGGACCCTCTCCACAGACTCACTTACTAGTAGTAGGTGTCACTGATTCCTCAGAAGGTGTGTCTGCTTTCTTGTGCGTCTCAAATTGAATGTGAACCACGCATCGGACTGTTGGAAACTTGCATTGTCTTTGAAGGACAGGGAACGCTGTAATCACTTCCTTTCAATGGCATGCAAAGTATGCGGTGTATCAACGTGCACGCGTGCAGACTCTGCTGATTTCCTCTAGTGCGTTCGATCACCGAAATCAGGAAATGAGAAACATTCTGCACAGGAAAACCGACTAATGAAATAGCTAATTTTGGACTTGCAAAGGATTTCCATACGGCTAGCTGCCTATTGTCTAAACTAGGTGGCGGCCTCAATGCTTTAACCACTGCAAGCCACTATGATTTAGCTGACGACATTCTAGATACCGTCATCATCGTCGTCATCATCTAGAAGACGCCGTTCCCACCGTACAAAAAAAATGCATCTGGCCGATCAATACCAAGCGGGTCAAAAGCGCTTTCTAATACTAAGACGGCATGAAAGCGTTTTGGAAAGCCGAAATATTGAAAGTGCAGCGCTTAAAGTGTATAGGTAAACGCGGAAGAATAGCATGTACTAGGCGAATAATCGCGTGTCGTCAGCGGGACCTAACGACCCCACTTCCTTTCGGAGAGCGTATCACTCAATTATTGCCAATACTAGGTTCGTAAAGGGAACTGAAAGTACATCGCGTTGTATGGGAACGACATCGTCCGTACGAGCGACAAAGCGCAGAAGACTTACCTCCTCCTTTGGCTTCTTGGCAGCTGATGACGCGTCGACCTGATTAGAAAAATAACGTTTAACTTTGATGCGAAATCAGATCTTCACTTCGTCTTTGACAGATGCGTCCATTGCAGCCCTGGCTTTAAGCTGAAAACGCTGTGAGGGCCTCCTTCGTTCTCTCGTGGCTCAAACGACGGCTCAAGCTCCCTTTTCTGACGATTTTCCAAGCGATCGTAGCACAGGTTCGTCGTTCTCCGTTTCAAGCACCTCTCCCTCGTCTCTCGCCCTTTTTCGTTTGCAGGACACAAGCGTGACCTTACGATCAAGCAAGGGATATATCTCGTCAGCGCTCCATCTCTTTTTGTTACCATGCGCTCTCTCGGCGCTTCCCCAGCGCGCAACGCTCGGAGTTCTTACGGAGATTCTAGAAATTGGCCATGCAGGTATTTATGTAATCTATGGAATTTGAATATTTTTTCATTGATTTGTTTTATTGTAGGTCGTTCTTGAAGCGAAGTAGGTGTTTGATGATTTGTTTACATCGGCGGATTGGAACTCACAATTTGAAAAAAATATTGCATCTGGTATTTATTGTGGCTTTCTTTTCATCCGTTCTTTTCCTTTCTTAGCTGAGCACACTTCTGAGAGGCTTTCCGATGTCTTGACTTCATTCACCTCTGGGCCCCGAGGTGACTAAATAAAACGCGGCCCTAACTCTTGAGCCAGAGAGGTGAAACGTGGCTCAAAGGCAGGGGAGCCAAGCCCCTACTCCAGTGGCATGAGTGATAAACTGCCACCCCACTTGGGCAAGACGCGGTGGGTTACAATAGCGGTCCCCCTGGAATCAGGCCGGCAGCACTCATATCCGAGTGCTGCCGGTCCCAGGCGTCCGAGCCGGGAGACTAAACAGGCTCTAACTCCGACGGGGGAGTAGGGAGGTTGACCCCCATCCACCCGAGGGTGGACACACCGAAACTGAAGAGACCTCTGCGCAAAAAATTTTCTCATAGTTCCGGTTTAGTTCCGGGTTTTATTTAATAAAAATTATGATATCTTCTACGTGTGCACAACGTCTGTGTTTGCGACGCGCTATAAAATACGTGCACACGAGACCTCTTGCACGAGAGTCCCGGAGCAGTTTCAAAATCTAATGAGCGGGTCATGCTCAGGACCCTCTGCATGCCACAACTATAATAAAAAATCATCTAAAACGCTAAGCATACCCGGTACAATCCTTCTTCTTTCAAAATTTTTCTGACGTCACAAAGGATCCAATAGGCACAACGCATACGTTTTGGTGCCGTCTGCTGACAGAAGCTTGGCTACGAATCGTAGCCAACGATATTCTCTTCTCCTTCTGAGGATGAAGACGACGACGAGTCTGAGTCTAAGTGAACGATATTATGAGGAAAATGAAACTAGACAATTAAAACAAACCTATTCGCGAGAACGGGTTGAGCGTGTAACTTCGCCCAGCCTCCCCAGTATCAGCAATTCGAAATGCGATCACCTGCCAACGTGGACGTGATGACCAAATGCTGACTAAGTGTTCTCTGCACATATAAAAACGCTAGAGGCGCAACGGACAGTTTGAATGCATACTCTGTTGAGAGGATCACTTGATTCTACTTTCATGGAAGCAGAACCAGCAACCTGCCAACTTTTATTTCAGCCTATAAGGAATGGACTTAATTACACATTTCAATGAGGAGAGTGCACAAAAATTATGACACTATTATTTACATTTGGCGGGGTCCTTAGCGACAATCAGGTCATAACAACCGTTCCTTAATTGAAAAGATTAGGCGCCAGTGCAACTGCAAGTCAATACAATTAATAGAATTAAAGCTCGTCTGATCACGTCACCTTTTGCTGATATTCATATAATAGCGAAAAGCGCTTGGAGCTACGCTGACAAACGATGAATTGAGAAATAAACTTCCGTAGCCGTCTCATTGAACTCTTATGAGCCGTTGTACGAAGCCAGAAAAATTCGATTACTCTAAGAAATTATTTAAAATTTTAATTAGAATGAAAAATTCTAATTGATATTTTCACTTCGTTGGAACTCATTTTCTTTGTCGTCGGGGCGTTGCGAAGCCTTGCAAGTTGCAAAGTGATGTTGGGGTCGTGGACGGTTGAGAAGCTTCGAATGAGCGATCCGGCAGCATCTCAGCGTCGACTCCACCTGCAATGATTTTCGAGTAGTTGAACAAATAGCGATTTATGCGTCTTTACCGTCTCCGGCGTTGTTGATCGCTTCGAAGAAGGAGTCTCCACAAGAGAGGACTCACGTCCACGATCGGTTCTTGCAGATCGATCTTTAGGGCCTGTCCGATAAGACGCAGCTGCGTGGAACTCGTACAAAACGAGGAACGAAGAGAAAGCCAGGAGAACGAAACTTGCTTAGCGCGCTGCACACTGACACCGATGCCGAAAGCACATGCAAAATTTAAATTCCTAACAAACTCAATGCAGAACATACTAAATAGTCAAATGATCTGATAATTTAGCAGTCCTTGTGATTCTTGCAGGTTTGAGCAACAGAATCGAGATCCACTTCCATATTTGACGTCGACGGTACAGGAAGGGAACAAAAGACGTCAAAACCGATTTCCTTTCTTATGAGACAAATAGGACACAGTCGAGAACGGCTGTAATAAGCTTCGGCATCAAAATGATTGCTGCAAAAAGAGTAGAGACGCTGGAGGCCAAACAAGGCAACGGAGGCGAATTCCTTGCTTTGAGCCATCTTCAGTAAGGGCACAACTGTGGCGTGACGATAAGAAAACTCCACGCCAATCAGATCCCCACTTGCCAAGCTCGCAGCCACTCTTTCTCTCGCCACGCAATCAGACGGCCAACTGGACGCCGATTCAACAAGAAGAAGGCATGCCAGATACGAATATGCAACGTGCATACTTTTCTGACGAGGAACGGCTGCGAAGACTGTGTTGAGAACTCGCTTTGAAAACAGCTTAGGTGCCAGCGTGGGACACTCAGCTACAACAGTTAAAGCTTCCAGAGCGGCGACGTATAAAGACGAACCTCTTTCGTCGTCGTGAAGCGAAAACGATTTGAACGCCATCTCCGCCATGGCAACGGCATTTTCGACAGGAAGAACTCCGTCGAAAGCAATCAAGACGTCAGGTAAGCCGGTATACAGCACCGCAAAAGCATTCAGAAGAGATGTGCCTCCTTCGAAGAATAATTCCTGATCGCTCTTATAGTTGGCGCTCTTTTTAATGCAATCAGATGAATGAGACATTATCTGGGAACTGATGTCACTTTTCGATGCTATCTCCTTTCGCTTTGATTGTGATATTGCACTGAATAGTTGTGTTAGGACGGACCACTTGGAAGCGAGCTGTGTGTTCCACTTGAGAGAAAATGCAAGAGTTAGACTTAGAAGCGACGGCCTCTCGACAACGAAAGACGAAAATTTATTCATGAGCACAAGTAAGCTGTCTGCAAACATTTCATTGCTAATATTGACTTTGACGCATTTATGTTGTAGAGCAAAGACAATGGAATTCTCCAGTATTTGCTCCCACGCGTCATTCATGAAGAAGGAATTCGCTCGGGGAAAAAGGCAATCCCATTTGGGAAGTTGGCAAAACAGCGAAGACAACTCCAAAGCAATACTCTCGTCAGTCAGCAGGCGTCTTGACGCTGTGCAGAGCAACTGCATAAGGGGAGCAAGGCCAGACGCGACAAATGCATCATAACTCATCTCCACTGCCTTGGGAAGACTGCACATTGCGTCGCACAAATAGAGAGCGGTTTTGAAAACGTGACTCGGGTGAAACTGTTGCTCACAGCACGAAGCGTTGGGATCCCAAGACGGAAGAGTCATCTTTAGATGAGGACGAGACGTCAATGTATGCATAGGATCATCAACCAATCCGTTACTGCGCACGTATCCAAGAAATCGTAGCTGATCAAGACGATTCGTTTCGAGAAGCAGATCTGTTATGTCGCTCAATGCACAGTTCTGCGACACGTCAATAGAAGTGAGAGACGACGCGCAACGTAAAATATGACGACACGTTAGGTAGAAACGTGGATCGCAAGTTGCGCCAAGCGATAAATCAAAGAGAAACGCAGTCTTCCTCGCGTACGACAGATCAAGAGTCGAAAGACTTTGCTGTTTTTCAAAAAAACGACGAACCATAGAGAGGTCTCCTTTGCCAGATGTCCAATCAGTGGCGCTCATTATCTCAAGCGATTGCAACGACAAATACTTGAGTTGATCCGATGCAAATATATCGGCAGTTGCAAAGACGTCGTACCAAGTGACGTTCGTTCCGGATAGGTCAAGATGCTCCAAGTGACGTAATGACGCAACGGCAGCTCGCAGATGAGTTTCGCTGAGATCCGTTAAGGTTACGTCGAGATACTTCAAATTGGCAAATTGCGGTAGCACGTGCAAACCGATGGCGCCTTTCGCGCGATTTGCGGCGAAGTGCACGAGAGAGTTCCTCGTCGGGGTCCCCGCGAGAATTTCCAGAAAAGGAACGGGCAAATCGCCGAGACACGGGCTCAACGATATGTCGATGCTCTTCACGTACTTCTGCTCGCGAAGATTCTCGACGATCGTCTCTTTATGAACAGACGCGATAGAAGTGAGTGGTAGAGTGTTCAGACGGCATCTTTTCCCGAGAAGGATGTCCAGCATGTTCGCTGTCAGCTTAGCGCGTCGAGCGAGGCCTTCGATCAGCTCGTTCGAGATCGTATAAGGCAAGACGATCGCGCTATTGGCGAGAATGACTTCGGCGACCGACGGCAGTAGCTCGGGTAGAGCATTCGTAACGTCGAGATTAGCGGATAGCGGTGACGTTCGGCAAAGGCATGCGACGGACAAATCGGAGAGCGACAGCAGGCGAACGTCCATCTTGGCCACGTGCAGGACCACGACCACTAGACACGTGACCCTCAGTCATTTAGACACATAATGATTACCAAAGCAATCGAACGTCTATCTTGGCCACGTGCAGGACCACGCGACCACTAGACACGTGACCCTCAGTCATTTAGACACATAATGATTACCAAAGCGATCAAGGGGGGAGTTGGGTCAACGTCAGCGTGACTCGCAGATTTAGTTGAGACGGTACCCCTCATTTTGGCATCTATGATGAACCCTAAGATGTTTCTCTTGAATTTCTTCCTGCAGATATCCTGGAAAGCAGCTAAGCCTGATGATTTTCAAATGCCGACAAACGGGGAGCGTCCCCTTCAAACGAGACAGCCTCGCGAGGAACGTGCAACTGAAGCTGAGAAGAAACGATAATAATAATAGTAATAATAGTAATTACAATAATGGTAATAGGTTTCCCGTTACTGTTCCTTATACCTGTTTACGACAGGCTGCAACTAAATCCCACGGGTATATGGCTACTTCGTCATCCCTGGGCCTCGAAACAGTCACAGCTGATTTCTTCAGAAACTGGAGAATCTGAGATAAGACACAGGTCAATAGACTGAAGGTAATGATGCAGGCAGTACTAAATCACCTTTCGCTTTCCTGAAGATCACTTGGCTGAGAATCAAATTCTACAATCGTTCATATGAGTTAATTTTACAAATTGACCACGTGATCATCTCTGCTGCTGCTGTTCAACGCATAAACGGCATTTCGACTCGGGAGAAGGTAATTTCGAGCGAAGCCTCGTTTTGCAACGATTTCCTCGCCTTTTTGTCCCACACCTGAGAAGGCGCGATAAAAGGCCATAAACCGCGAGAAGAATTGAAGCCAACCGTCAACGTCTTTGACCAGTCGGACTCGAATTCTCGGCTTTCGATTCGGCTTTTGCCTCCAGAGTGTCGATTCCTTCTTTGTTCCCAAGTGCCTTAGCTAGAAGACGCCTGAAATTTAATTCGAAACTCTCTTCGGTACGGAAGCGGTACATTTAGACGAGAAAAAGCTCGACAAAGCATTGCATATCTTCTACGCTACGCGTTCCCGGATAAGGCTAGGGAATTATGCAAAGAACGTTCTAACCTCGGCGGGAGTGCGTTTGCTACGCGATTCTCTTCAGATTCAAAGATCGGTCTAAGACCGAGGATCCTTCAGAAGAGCCTCGTCGAGGTGCAGTTGACATCTCGATCTCTCCATAGCCGCGTTTAGTCAATCGAATATCTAGATAAAGACAAAAATCGCTCGTTTAGTCGAGCCTGCTCCGCTTGTCACGCGGAATTTCAAAACAGAGAGCAGCAGGTTGGCAGAAAAATCAGCGAAACGAGAATGGACACATTTCCTCTCAGGTTCAGCATTACAAACTCGACTGGCATCGTCTGAATATCAAGCGAAAAATTCTCGGCTTGACAGCGGTGGCTGAAGAGGACTTTGAAAAGATTTCCGGTACCTATTTAGAATTTTGACGTCACTTCTATAGTACCCAAAAAATTTTCAGGCGACGTTTCAAGCATATCGGGGGTTCGGGAAGCGAGGGAAGCAGCGATACTGAGTCGGAATCCTTTGGGCAACAGCAATCATCATTCAAAGTGTTTATCGACGAATGTCTCTATAGTAATCATGGGAGAACGCACAGACCGTACTGACGATCGTTCGGGAAAAACACGGAACGACGCGGAAGAAATAATGAATCAGATGAGTAATCCTCTAAGCCCTGCATCGGTCCACCAAATTTTTTAACACATTCTGATTCCTCAGGTTGGAGAAATAAATTAAAGTCGGCAATTTTATTTATTTATTTATTTAATTATAGCTTCAATGGACGCTCGACAAAGTGACGTAGCTGTCGTACGAGATGACGGCTCAGCGAAACGCGGAGTCAGTTTGCTGGCTGCTTTGAGGAATCAGAAGTTAAAGATCATTGCAGTGGACCTATCACCATCATCTAGTGAAAAAGAACAAGGGCAATTTTTGAACAAGCTTCGACAGGGGAGTCACGTGCTCTGTCTCGTCATTGGCCAAAGTCTCATTACCTTAGGTGGTCCTAAAGAAACGTGACCTTTGAGAAAACAAAACACTAATTGTTGATTACACGTGTAAGGTCGAATCCGTGGGCGGTGTCTTTCCAGTCGTTTTCGCGGGCTGGCGCGCGTGCGCCAAGAACGTGACACGTCGCCGTTGGTATAAAAAAATGACTGTCTCCTCCCAAACGTTCTAAAACGACGCGAACGAGCGGCGAACGAGCGTCTCACTCGAACAATGAAAACGGAAAACGAATCGCTCAAATCGGTGGCGACCCGAATCGAAGTCGAGGGTCCGGAAATCGTCGAGGACGTGGTGAAAACGTTCATCGCGTCGAAAATCGACGCGCTCGTCGCGCGAACGTCCGGCGACGATTCGCCGCAGCGACCGAACGAACGAATACAGCAACGTGGGATCTGCGGAAACGCGTAACGACCGGATTCGACGTCATTTTGAGTGGCGGCGACCTAGTCTCGCGTAGCCAGACCCTTCCCCCTTGGTGATATTAACCACCACTGGAGAGAGGTCTGGCCACGCGAGACTAGCGGCGACCCGGAAGAATGCGAACGAGCCCCGCCTACGGTCTGCGGAAAATTGATACTACGAGCCGGCGATCCCGTCTATCAGTGCCGGTATGCCGTATACGAGAAGGGAATGCATCTAATGTGCGAGCTTGTTCCCCCCGCTTTTATTCCCAAATTTGAATGGGTAATCGTTTCTTCTCCCCTCCCCCTGCTTCGGCGGTCCGTGTGTTCTTTTTTTTCCTCCCCGCCATAATTGTAGTCTTACTCGTACTACGGTGCTCTCGGCACGCGCACATTCCAACGGATGTTTAGTCCCGCCTATCGAATTTTCCCTCGATCTAATTTGCCTAACTACAGGTCCCGTACTCGGTCGCAAGACGTCCGACGCTTTTTGCACGTCGTCTCGCTTCGCGCCACGATGACAATGGACCGTGACGAAGAAGAAGGGTAAGAACAACGTTAGAAGACCGATACTATTTATACATCTTGTTTTTCTCGACGACCTATAGGAGAATTTTCGTTGGCGGCCTTAGCTGGGACACGGACGACGGTGAGACGAGGGCGAGCGTGCAGCATCACGCGACGCGGCCGGGGGCGTTGCCCTCGAGAGAGGATCGTCGAGGGGGGAGGAGACGATTTCCGCCTAATTTTTTTCGCTTCGTACGCGCAGATGGCCTGACGAAGTACTTCTCGAAGTTTGGCGAAGTTCTCATCGCCGAAGTCAAGACCGATCCTTCGACTAAGCGGTCCCGGTAAGCGATTTTTATATGGAGGCGTTTAGTCTGGTGGAGGTGGAGGTGGAGTGTAGTCAGGTCACCTGACCCTTGCACGTGACCGTGGCATAGGGTCAGGCCAAACGGGAGGGGGGGATGTGTTGCACCCCGCACTGTGGAGTGCGGCCCAATCACAGGCCGAGTTGTCTGTGACGTAGGGACCAATTAGCTGTTCTAACCGTTTACGCCCTCGAATGTTTTTATACGAGTAGCGATGAGTGATCAAGGTCGATCGCACGCTTATGCCACCCAATCGTACGCGATCGTAAGCGAAAATGTGACGATCGTACGCGAAAGAAAGCAATGTAGTACGCGAAAACGACGAACTCCTCAGCTGCGGAGCTCGTCGCTTCTGCGTACGATCACCTAGACCGCGCCTAGACTTTCCAATTCTCCCCTAGTTGTCTCGCTTTTGGGATCTCGAAGCTATGACGTAGAGCGTCTCTAATAACTTAATTCGTACATACAACAACTTCATGACGAACACTAACAACAGGCTCGAAGCAATCAATCAAAAAATAAAAGCTGTTGTCTGTCGCTACTCTCCTATAAGGGTGTTCTTCGCTGATCTCATGACGTGCATTTTTTCTATTAAATTGGAAAGGGAGCATCGTGCAGTTAGCATCACTTTAAAAAGGCCTGTGGGCAATTGGACACATCCCTGTTTAGGCGACTATTCACGTCTGCTCACTCCGTTTGCGTTCAAACATGTCAAGCAACAGTTTCAAGTGCGCGACAAAGTGATATTTTCTCCGCATGAAGCACAAGGCCAGAAAATGATTTCATCTAAGCGAGGCGATTTTATAACAGACGTGGACGACTGTCCTTGCCATTTTCGCACATCCATGCTGTTGCCATGCCGGCACATATTTGCTGTTAGAGAAGCTGAAGAAATAGACATGTTTTCTTCCGAGCTTTGCGCCCAAAGATGGCACGTCGATTATTTCACGGAAAATCACTACGCTTTCGAGAAAACGGATGGCGGACTAAACTCAACCGAAACCTTTCTTATTGAAATAGAAGACGTGGAACGCGAACGTGGCCGCTCTTTAACAGAGCAAGAAAAGTTTGCCAAAGCGTTGAAAGTAGCACAAGACTCCGCTCGAGTGATGTCTCACATGGGGACAAGGGACTTCGTCTTTAACCTCAAAGCTTTAAAAAAGCAGAACACGCTGCTCTCTAAAGGAAAACGAATCACAGTCGATGAATTCAAAGGTTTTATTCCATACCAAGATTGTAAACTGAAAAGAATGATTTCATTTGTTAGTAGAGTCTGCCCATGGTTGCGATGATGTAGATGATCTATCTGGTTCAGATTCAGATGCAGACGATTCCACATATGTCCAAGATCCTAAACGCAATGGAGATTCAAACGGTAGCAGCTCGCCAATGCAACATGGCGACCATTCGGTAGAACAAGGTATTCATGTTTAGTTTCACATCGTAAATTCATCCAGTTGTCACGTGCATCTTTCTCATTAGGACAGACAGTTACGTTTACGTTGCCTCCTCGAAAGCTGAAGCGTGGCCGGCCAAGGAAGGCTGGCACCACGGTGATTGGAATTCCAAAAGCAAAACTGTGCCGAATGTCAGAGAAACCGGTTCCGTTCATTCATAGGCCAAATTCTGATAAAGAAAAATGTCAGTAATTCATTCGTGGATTTTTACGCTTTCTGGCAACAACTAAAATATGCTTTTCCTAGCTATGTTACTGTGGTTTGTTGAAGAAGAATTGGCGGACAAAGCTATGTTGGAGAAGAAACCGATTGAAGAAGAAGACGTGGAATGTCGCCCTGACAAAGTTCCGTATCAATGTCTTCACGAAGATGTCAATCTCAGCATAATAAAGAAGTATTTCACTAAAGATGCTTGATGGTCGTCGACAACGTCACTGCCAGTTTGGAGAAAAATGCCGAGTGGGTGTGCGAGGTGTGCCAAAGAAAGCTGTCAGATTATAAAAGCATCAACTGCGACGGCTGCCTCTGCTGGATTCATCTGAAGTGCAATGGGCTGGCAAATCCTCCCAAACGAGGCAAAAGATGGTTCTGCAAAAGTTGTCGTAAACCGAGTGCGCGTTACTAAGTGTTACTGACCTGCATGTCACTTTGCTTGTTGCAGTTTTAAAAACAACATTGCAAACGCTTTTCTAAGCATAGATGTATCGTCTAAGTTCGCCGTAAACCGTACTGCGCATGATCACTTTTGTGTCCGTAAGGATAACGGCCTTACGTATCCGTAAGGGCAGCCACTGCGCCCCTCGTCACCTTACTACTACTCCACCGCATTCCCTCTCAAATAAGGAAATCTATCCAACCTACTATTGTTGGGTGGGACTGTTCACTTGTCACTCAGCACCACGCCTCCTCCTCCCCCAGGGCAACTAACACGCCTCCCTTTTTTCGCCCTCCACAGAGGCTTCGGTTTTGTTGCGTTCAGAGACTCGACGGTCGTTAGCAATGTTCTCGCCGACGAATCGTCGCACGTTTTGGACAACAAGCGAGTAAGCGAGAATGAGAGACGAAAAAAACCGCGCGGTGGGCTCGTCGCCCCGCCCCCTTTTCATCCCCGTTTTGCTGCCCCCCGCTTACACAAACAGACAACGCTAAGAGCGATTCTCTTTGTCCTTGCTGTAGATCGATCTGAAAGCGGCCGTCGGTCGGGGAACGAGCAGCGCTTCTAAGGTGAGAAACCGAAAATTCGGGCGGGGGCGGAGATGCATGGGAACGGAGCGTGTCTACAGCCTAAAGCGACGCAGCCGGGCCCGTTCGTCGGGCGAGTGAAGAAAATATTTATCGGCGGACTGGCTAGCTGGACGACGAAGACAGATATTATGGATTACTTTAGCACATACGGAAAGGTTTGCCATAGGAACAGAGGAGGGGGGCGGGGCGGATACCGTGATTATTCATAGGTAGCGGAGATTATACTTATGTTCGATCAAAGCACGCAAAAAATGCGAGGTGGGTGTGATTGTTGGCTTTGTTGACTCCTTTCGGTTCTAGGCTTTGGCTTTGTTACGTTCGATACAGAGGAAACTGTTGATAAAGTAGTTGATGAGAAGTACCATAGAATCAATGGGAAAGCCGTACGCAGTTCGACCACGTGTTTTTTATGGGTACAATAGCCCGTTTCTAAGGTTGAAGCTAAGAAGGCGATACCTCGGCCAGGCCGAGATAACGAAGACGGTACGAGTAAGTTTCTGGGCAAAAGCAGCATTGGTGGAACTAAAGAAGGTATATTATTTAGGTCAATTCGTTCCCTCTTACAGTACTAAATAATTCTCAAGGTCAAATCTTTCCCCCGGCCCTCGTTCCGGGCCACGTGGTTTATGCAGCGGCCCCGCCGGCGCCGCCGCCGCCGCCAGTCTACGTTTCTCCAGGTACAGTATACTGTACACACATAAGCGCAAGTCGACACACTTGTTCTACAATATAGATGTTGTCTACGGGGATTTGCCGAGTGGCCTATCATGTGACTGTAAGACAGCTGGCCCGCCAGTCTACGTTTCTCCAGGTGCAGTATACTGTACACACATAGGCGCAAGTCGACACGCTTGTTCTACAATATAGATGTTGTCTACGGGGATTTGCCGAGTGGCCTATCATGTGACTGTAAGACAGCTGGCCCGCCAGTCTACGTTTCTCCAGGTACAGTATACTGTACACACATAGGCGCAAGTCGACACGCTTGTTCTACAATATAGATGTTGTCTACGGGGGTTTGCCGAGTGGCCTATCATGTGACTGTAAGCTTCAAGTTCTTGGAGCGCCGTTTCCGCCGTCTTCGACGCACGCCGCCGTGGTTCAGCAACAGCAGATGATAATGCCGTCTCCTGGTATGGGTGCTATTGTACAGCGTCAGTCGCAGCCTCTTTCTCCGCTCTTGCATGATCATCATCCTCAAAGTAATGGAGGTACATGTATGCAGCCGCCACACACTACGCAGACAAATAGTGGCGCGTGGTTCGTTTCCCGTCTAAGTTGAAGACGGGGTTCAACTCAGACGGGGTTTGCACATGCATTTGTCACGCATAGTTGCGTGTACAGAGAGCGTGCGTTGTTTTTTTTTCTCTTCGCTTTGATTTATTTTCAGCAAATGTTATGTACTTGTTTTAGGCAGTAGTTTGATTACTGACTGATAGACTTAACTTTTTTCTTTCTTTTGAAAAGACATACAGTACCAATCATATGTATTAGGCCACCCTGGTTTCTTTAGTAATCATTGTCGTAATACGCGCTCATTCATTCAAAAGATACGTAGAAGTCGAACTTCTGTTTGCACTAGTAACAACCTTCTACCTTTGCTCTTCTTTCGTAGAACAAATGTTGCAAGTTTTGTAGCAACTGTGTGGCGTTACAAGAGCAGTACTGTAACCCTGTCTATTTATAGTGCGTTTTGAAAGTTAGGCAAAACTTAGGCAAAATGAATTAATATTTGACTTCCAAAGTTAATAAGCATTAGTTTTATTGCTTGCGAAATTTTTGAGATTGAAACCAACCTAACTAAAGGCAAAAATCAGAAATTTTTAAAGTTTTAATTTTTTGCAAAGCATTAAGAAAATCCTTGTTTTAGAACTATACGTAGAAATTTCTGTTAAAAGCATCAGCAACTTCAGTAAAAGAACTGAAAAGGATGCTTATTTATTCCTCTTTCATCTAATGACAACTTCGATTTCTAAAGCATTAGTTAGACCAGTTTAGAGAATTAAAATGAAAAGGTGGTAAAATGGCGTTATTGCAAACAGAGTAGCTTCCTAGCCCCAAACTGGAGGCATGCGGAAGACAACTTTGCAACATTTGTCATGTTAAACTTTAACCACTTTTCAGTTAATTAAAAAAAATTAACCATAGGAAAATTCATTTTTTACGCAAAAATTGTCCTATGTTCGGTGAAGGGTATTATTCTTAGTGTTATCACTAAAGCGCGTATTGTCTCAATGGAATTGCCACAAATTTGCTACAATTGTTTTCTTTTACAAATTTAAGACTTATCTCTTCTTTTAAAAAGAAGCTTTGCTAAAAGCAAAGAGAGACTTTTTTTATCACGCATCATACAAACTTGACTCTGTATAAGGGTTACTAGGGGTGGCCTGATACTTATGACCGGTACTGTATTTATCTAAGACGAAGCTGGCCACAAACGCTCCTATAGGGCCCCCAATAGCAAAACCGCCGGCTGCGGCACCTACTTTCAACGTCTGAGCCTGTGGAGACTTTTTTCTCCAGTTTGGCATAAATTCACAAAATGCTCGCAATTGTTGTCTATGAGGTCGTAAGGAGGATATTCTTTAGAATGATGTAGATGATGAAAGGCACTCTGAACAACTTTATGTCGAGGTTTGCACGAGTTGTTGTAAGGAACGGTTGAGATTGGTCTACCCAGAGCAAATTCCCCAAGCGAATAATTGCTTCTTCGGCACTGTTACCACAAAAATGAATCACCTTATCATCGCCAACGTAGTAGATTCCGTGGTGAGTTGCAGATATCATTTGTTGTAAAGGAACAGTTAGATGACCTTCCCATATCTCCAAGTTAGTTCTGTTCGGAGGTAAATGTTCCTTTGACAGTCTGGTTTTGATTTTGAGACACGGCTGTGCAGCACACAGTACTTTTTTCATACGGGACATCATTGCGATCGACTTACACCAAAAGCAGCAACGGCTGGGGCAACGGCTGGTCGTGGAGAGCGGCAAACGGCACCATGGCGCTGTTCTTCTGTACTAATGATCCGAACTGGCCGCTGTGGGTCTGTCTGTACGGACTCACGTGCGCCGTCTTCGTTTTTCTCTCCCCACCGGCCAGCAAACCTATCGCCTCGTCAGGAGGAACTATTCCCAATGCACGGCAGTTCGCCTCGTGGACATACTACCTTCACAAACAGGTAAATATCATGGATATGATGACGTATATAGGGATAGTCTTTTGTACCTTCTTTCTAGCCCGTTCACGTTGTCTATACCGATTATCGACCCGTTCCACTGCAGCACTATGTTTATCCGGCAGGCGCGGATGGTCTCTATCTATCTGATTGTCGACGAAAAAGGCGACTTCAAAGAGGAGAAATTTCCGAAGCAATGGGTTTACTGAAGGACGGCGAAGGAAGTAGAGTGCGACGAAAAGGAGGAACGAAAGGTCGGGGGAAGAGTGATAGAACAAGGGAAGAAGTCCTATCCGTTGTAACGTGACATAGGTTCGTCGACCTGCTACAACGTCATCAATTAAGATGATCATGGAAAGAAACATGCAACCGGTCATCGTGTTCAGCTTTAGCAGGCGAGACTGCGAAGCGTACGCTCTGCAGATGTCCAAGCTCGACTTCAACACAGGTTCGGAGTAGTAGAATCCTTCCTTGTTTATATTTTCCCTGCGTGTTCCCGTTTCGGGGTCCCATACGCGTTCGAGGCGATCATTGCGGTCTCGAACGGCCTCTGCTATGTTGTTAGGTTTAGCGCGTGACCCCGTGTAAGGTTTTCTTATCGTTCTCACACGAAAACATCGTTTTTCTGGGGAGGACGTCTTTCTTCTGGATGGAGCTATTCATTTTTTTCTTTCTTTCAGGGGGGAGTTTTTAAGAAGGACAGTTTACGAGCGGGGGAGATGGTTTATTATTCGTTCGAATTCTGTAAGGTGCGTTTTGAGAAGAATGAATAGTATTATATGTAATTACTTATTCTTTTTCTTTCGTTTGTAGGGCTCACTCAGGGGTTCTATCAGATAAGTGTACCATAGTTGTATCGATAATGCAGGGGCTTTGGTTTTTGTGTGTTGTATAGGGGGGGAGATCGAACAGGAAGTGGCACGTGGTATAGATTTGTTTTTAGCTTTTGGAATTATTTCTAATTATTTCTATTTAGGGGAGCTTAATTGGAAGGAAGAGGAGAGGGATAGAAGGAGCGAAGAGGAAGGAAGAAGGATCGAGGAGGAAAGGGTATGGAGTATGAGATATAGATTTATTCTTCACTTTTGGAATTATTTCTAATTATCTCTATTTAGTGGAGCTTAATTGGAAGGAAGAGGAGAGGGAAAGAAGGAGCGAGGAGGGAGGAGGAAGGATCGAGGAGGAGGAGGAGGGACAAGGGAAGGATATGTAATCTAAGGTATAGGTTTATTCTTTGCCTGTTTCTGTTATCCAGGGATACTCGACTGGAGGGGGTGGGGTACTGGGTGGGAGGGCCTAAGCCACAGGGTACAGTAAGGATAGAATTGAGGGTAGGATTAGGATTAGGATTAGGGGGGTAGGATTAGGATTAAGGTTAGAGGTAGGGACAGGGTGGTTAGGGTGGTTAGGGGGGTGGTTAGGGGTAGGATTAGGATTAGGCTCGAATAGTATGGTTCATGGCGATTTGCATCAATGACGAAAATCGACGATCCTTCTTTCATTTCTACCGATAAAACGCGAGCGCCTCGTCGGCGTAGAGTCGACTGGATTTGACACGAGTACCATAGCCATCATGAGTCGCAACGGCTGAGCGAGAAAAGCGCGACGACAGGTGTCTTTCATCGCCGATATCAGCTGACCAGACAAAGGGCCAAAAGAATCCGCAACGGGAGAGGCGAACGCTACTGATGTGGATTCCGCATCAATAACGCTCGCCTCTCCCGTGCGTCGACGATAAAGGCGACAGCCATGAGAGGTTCGTCACGTCGCTCTAACGAGAACAATTCGCAGTGTCAGCCGAGCCGTTTCAGCCGAACGAGAGCGACGTCTCATACGAGAAACCCTTTCGCGCGCGCGCGCGACAGCAGATGTCAACGCGTGTATCGATCATAACGGAAAATATGCGTCTCCCCCTTCAGATCGTTCATCCGAAGACGGAAGAACAGCGCAGTCGGCTCATGGACGTCGTCAAAACGATATTTCTCTTTCGCACGCTCGATTCCGATCTCGACGCCATGTTCGAACACATCATCTTCGTAAGTGGGGGGAGATGGGCTTTCGAGAACGCGTACGCCATCTAACGAGACATTTAAAATCATTTTCTTCTTTCCCTTCGACGTCTAGCAAAAGAAAAACATATACTATACTGTTGCGTTGCGGCAAATGCCGGCGCGTTTGGCGGGTGGAAAGATGCCACGACGGATTCGCACACTTCGTGCCCGCTCCACTTCGGAAGAACCCAAATACTAAGGGGAAAAAACGCTATTCGCATGGGTCGTTAGGCTGCTAATGGGAGGGGCGTTTACAACGAGCTGTAAGTCTCTCCTGTTGTACCCGAGTACTATTGTAAAAGTGTGTTGTTCTGCGTGACTGCGTCGAAGTTGCAGCGAATGTGTCGATTTACCTTTACAGCGAAGTTCATTCCCGCGGTCGACAAGACACTTGACGCGTCGCTGTCCCTGTTGTGAGGACCCGATCGGTCCCGGCTGCTTGTCGAACGGTTCAACCGACGTATCATAACGACGAACGACGATCCGAGGAACTACCAGTCTGCCGTTCCGCTCTAAAAGGATTAATCATACGGGGACACCGTGGCCGTTGATCCGGGCCGTGACATGACTTCACATCTTCTGAGAAGATACTTTCTACAGCTTCGGCTCAGTCGAAAGCGGCGAAAAAGTAAGCGATTTGCTTTAAAAAGAGAGGTGTCGTGCTATTTTTAGTCGTTAGGCTCCTGCAGTTCGATTGCTTCGTCGTTGCACTTGCTTCAGGACTTCGAGCAGCAGCGGCTCAAGCTGCAGACGCAGCGCGTACAAACCCAACAGAAGACATTCTCGAAGTGGATAAACTCCTATCTGCCGGTACGAAGCGCATACGATTTTCGCGAATTTGCGTACGCTGCATGCTAGAAAAGATACACTGTGATTTCTTTATTTTGTACTTTCCTTGTCGTTTTTCCTACGAAACCCGTAGTTTCCGCCGCATGCGTTTTGGCTGTGACGTATGCTCCGAGGCGCGCTTTTGTGAGCGGGCACTCCAGTGCTTAGATCGTTAGTTAGATACGCCATAAGCAATGTTACATTGCCTGATACGGAGAACGCTCTTCCGCCAATAGAAATCCACGGCTTTTTGCTGATTTGCAAGACGGTCGCGTTCTCATGAAACTCCTGGAAAGTATTTCCGGGAAAAAGCTCGGTGCAATGGGTAGGAAACGAAAAATAATTTGGGCGCGAAATAATACGTTGGTTTCAGCTAAAGGAAACTTGAGAATTCGCGAACTTGAAAACGTGCAAAAGGCCTTGGACTTCTTATCTAGTAAAAAGGTGCAAGGATTTTGGAGAATGAAAAGTGGGCGTGGTTAACTTAATGTCTCATACTGTAGGTCAAATTAGAGAGCATCAGGGCGCATAATATTGTTGACGGCAATCAGAGACTGATTCTCGGCTTGCTGTGGACAATAATTTTGCGATTTCAAATTCAGGATATTTCTATAGAGGTACGTTCAGTTTTGAGTAAGGAACGCTAAGATCATCTTACATACACTAGGATGAGTCAAGGGAGATAAAATCAGCAAAAGACGCACTCTTGCTTTGGTGTCAGAGAAAGACTAAAGGGTGAAATCAGAGAATTTTTAATTAGATTAACATTATTATTAACTTTGCTTTTAGGTACACTAATGTAGGTGTGAAGAATTTCACGTGTGATGGATTGGCTTTCTGTGCCATCATCCACAAACACAAGTAGGCCATAAACAAATTGAGATATTCATTATTGGGCCCTGACGTTTTTTACTTCAGACCAGAACTGATTGACTTTGCTTCCTTGAAAAAATCCAATCCTGAGCTTGGAATTCCGAGGCTCCTTGACGCAGAAGGTAAAAAAACGACTCAAATCTTTTTTTTCCTGATATTTCTATTAGACGTAAACGTTCCTCGTTCTGATGATAAATCGATCATGACTTATCTCGTTTCCTACTACAACTATTTCACCAAAATGAAATTTGAAGAGACGGCAGGGCGACGTGTTGCCAAGGTGACTTGTAAAAGCAACTGCATGCACTTGGCGCGAAACTTTCACATTATTCAGGTGATAGGAAAATTGTTGAAGATGCAGGGGGAGTGCGACCGCATGGTCACGAATCTCCTCGCGTGGATTCAAAAAACTATAGTCATATTAGCAGATAGAAAGTTTCCCAATTGTCTAACGGGCGTCCAGGCGCTCGTGACCGACTTCAAACGCTATAGAACAGTGGAAAAGCCGCCCAAGTAAACGCTAGTCATACCAAAAGTAGGGGGCCTCCTTTAGGGAACGTTTTTATAGATACGCGGAAAAGGGCGAATTGAAAGTGCAGTTATTTAACATTCAGACTAATTTAAGAGCGTTGAAGCGGAGGGTTTGGGTTCCCGTTGAAGGCAAACTCATTTCCGACGTGAACAAGGTTTACTTCTTATATTACAACGAGAGAAAATTAATCCTCTCCAATTTCTCTAAGGGATGGGATAGGCTAGAAGTGGCTGAACACGAGAGAGAGCTTGCGTTGCGAGAAGCTCTCCAAAAGTGCGTATTTAGTTATTTTCTGAAAGGTTAATTAATCGATTTTGCAGGCAAGAACAGTTAGAGCAACTCGCCGCTAGATTTGACCGCAAGGCGGCTCTCAGAGAAGCCTGGCTGGTTGACATGAATCAAGTCTTGACTGACATGCGTTACGGCGAGACGGCCAGCTCTGTTGCCGCCTCGCTGAAGCGCCACGAAGCGGTGAACACGGATGTCAGAGCGAGAGTAAGACGCTGCAGATGCGGTGGAGATATAAGAAGGAATTAATACATAGGAAGAGAGAATTGAAGTAGTGGTAAAATTAGCGGATCAGTTGATTGGGGAAGAATATCATCATGCTGCAATAGTCAGAAAGAGGTGTCTATAAACGTCTTTGGATGGTTTCAGTGTTTACCTCTTATCTCCCCTAGACAAAGAGGCATTCAGGAAAAGTGGGAAGCTTTGCTTGCGAAATTGGAACAGGGACGAAAGGTCTTGGCCGGCTACCGCGACTTGATAACAGTTCTTTCCGACGTTGATGATTGCGTTTCGGAAATGGGTCAATTGGAGGTGAGCAGACCAAATCTAGGCGTGACATAAGACGATAGGCGCTGTTCTAGAACCGATTGCGTTCTGAGGACTTTGGCAAGCATTTGACGGGCGTAGAAGACTTGATACAAAAGCATTCTATTGTGGAGTCCGACATTACGGGACAAGGGGAGCGCGTCAAAGCGCTGCAAGCCCAACTGCAGAGATTTGCGGATTCAAAGCAGACTTATTCTGGTCTTGTACGCGAGAGACAGGAGACTCTGTCTTCCGCTAATAAGCGGCTGTGTGTCGCCGCTGAGCAGAGAAAAGCGCGGCTCAACGACTCGTTGAGGCTGCAGCAGTTCTATCGCGACGTTGAGGAGGAGGAAGCGTGGATTAGAGAGAAAGAACAAGTTGCTTCGTCTGTAGATCACGGAAAGGATCTCGTCGGTGTCATGCATTTGATCAAGAAGCACGAAGCTTTAGAAGCGGAATTGCAAGGGCAAGATTCTCATGTAAAGGAGAGGTAAAGCGATAGCAACAAAAACAAATAAAACCGCGTTACTTGCTGAGATAAGGTAGACAAGTGTGTGACAGGTGATCAGCAGTTGCCAAGACTACGCAGACACCTGATTATCAGTCAGTCATTGTTCTCTTTCTAGGCTGTCTGCAAAACAGGAGAAGATCTCAAACGCGGAAGCCACTATGCCTCCAAAGCGATAGCAGCGCGCATTGGCTCTCTAACAGACAAATGGAAAAAGCTTAGAGAACTCTCGGCAGCACGAAAGACTCGCCTAAATGAAGCGTACCAATCCCAACAGGTATATCCAATGTCATTGTCCTCGGTGCATATAGGATACGTGATTGCTTAGTATTACGCCGACGCAAATGACTCCGAATCAAAAGGAGCCCGTCGTCTCTAGCGATGACTACGGCCGCGATTTTGCTACGGCCGAGGTTTGCTTAGAATTTAGAGCGCTTGCATAAGAGATAATGCGAATGGTCGCTGTACAGAATCTACTTCAAAGCCACGAACGCTTGGAGGGGGAGGTAAAGTCGTACGGTGCGGAGATTGATAGGCTGCGACGCTTGGCAAAACAAGTCGCCGAAACAAGCGGAACGACGGTACGTTGATGTTTTTTTTTCCTCGTTGATTTTTTGGTGGTGGAGATTACCGGCTTTCAGCTTCGCGAGCCGACTGGAGATGCCGGAGGCGAGGAAGTAGTCGAAGTGGAGGAAGAATACGAAGTAGAGGAGATGCAGAAATGCGATAAAGTGCAAGAGGTCGTCGAGGAGACGAAAGTGAGCCAGGTAAAGGCAAACTACCCGTACAAAGGACAGCAAGGCATGTCAGCGGCAAAAGGAGAGGTATGGTTCACGTAAACAAAACTAAAGCTATCGCAATTGACTTCCTCAAGATTTTCGTCCTTGTCAAGAAAACGAATAAGGATTGGTGGCAAATTAGGTGTGCAAATCCTTGCGCCTTACTTGGGGTGCTTATTAAACCGCTTTTGTTGTAGAAATAAGAGGGCTATCTTCCCGCCAACTACGTTGCCGAGACAGCACTGCTGGTTCAAAAGAAGACCGTGCAAAGAAAAGTCGTGGAAACTGTTCCCGTGCAAGTCAAGAAGACGAGAACGATGAAGAAGGTTGTTCCTGGTTCCAAACCAAGACTTACTGCTACGAGAACTCTTAAAAGGCTTTCAAGTAAGGAAATAAAGTTTAGGAAGCTGTTCAGTAGCAAGATTTGTGTTAGCTGAACTAAAGCAAGGCCAGAGTCCTTCTAGGCACTTTGATAGCCACAATGTAGCGAGTAGACAACAGGCAATTGACTCTACGTACGACAGGCTTGTTAAACAAGCGGAGGTAGGAGAAAGGGGGCCCTCGTGGGGAGAAACTCTTGTCTAACGAGATTCTAGGTGAGGAGAAAGTATCTTGAAGACGCACTTCGGTTGTTTGAATTGTTTCGCGATTGTGACGAAGTGGAATCTTGGCTAACGGACAAGGTTATTGTCTAGAACATCAGGGAGAGAGAGCCTGCACGTTTAGATTGGTTTTTCAGGAAGTTATTGCTACTAGCGACGACGCAGATGGAAGGGGAAGAGAGCACGTTGAAGCGATGCGAAAGAAATTTGACGTACGAAAGATAACAGCTTTAAAAGTCCCGTTCACAGTCACTCTGGCTGCGTTTACAATTGCGCATCGGACTTGGGGGTAGAGAGGTATTAGAGCGCACTTTTATCTAGACCTTTGAAACGGATTTGGCGACCAACAGTATCAGAGTGATGGAAATCAATAACGTTGCTGATCAAATGGTGAAAGACAGGCATTCGCAGGCGCGAGCGATTCGCCAGAAACAGCAGGAATTAAATCAAAGGCAAATTCTTAATTAACGTGCATTCTTCGAGGATGCACTGCGCGAAAGATGACATATTAATCTTATTTGTATGTATTCCCAGATGGGAAAAATTGCAGAAGTTGAGAGTAGCAAAAGAGCAAACTCTTGAAGTAGCAGAGAGGTATTCAAGTCTAAGAAAAACCCCGACTTCAATAAAAAAGCGAGGCCTTTAATTTTAGTGTGCAGCTTTTCCAGCAAACTTGTGACGAAATGAAGGCGTGGATAAATGAAAAGGACGCCTTCTGATGTCATCTCATTCAAGTGAAGCAGGTATGATTCTCTTTCTCTTTGGCTTTGTCTTTTTTCTCTATGTAGGCTCGTTCATGGATCATACTGACGAGGTGATGAAGAGCTCTCCGATGTCTTCGTTCACCCCTGGGCCCCGGGGTGACTAAACAAAACCGGCCCAACTCTGTTGCCACGAGGTTAAATTGGCTGACCTGCTGTTGGGGGTTATGCAGTCGACCCCTCCCCCTCCAGGACTGCGGTGGGCAAAAAAGTAGTCCCCCTGGAATCAGGCTGCCAGTGCTCACATCCGAGACTGCCCAGTCCCAGGCGTCCGAGCCAAGAGAATAAACGGGCTCTAACTCCGATCGAGGGGAGTATGGAGTGACCCCCACTCTGAAGCCTGCACGGGTTCCCGTAACACGGAGCTCGTGCAGGTGGACAGCGAATGTAAAGAAGGCTGTGCACGATTTTTTTACTTCCGGTTTATTTCCGGGTATATTAAATAAAAGATTTGCAAGCATACGCCAGGACCCCTAATCTAACTACCAACTAATAACTACAGCTAACGCAAATGAAAAAGAAAATAAAACCAGTTCATATCTCGTCTCTTGCTTCTTCATCTGACTGATTTTCTGGACTGTTCAATGACTTGGTAGAGCCGCAGTAGTAGCCATTGATTAGAGAAGCAGATGTGCTGATGAAGTCGGAAAGCTAGGCAGAAATAGTTTATCAGTTCTTCTAGCCTATTCAGGAAGGAATAAGACCTACTTGTTTTCAAGGGACTTCATTTGATTACATAAATCTTGCTTTCTTGCTTTGCTTCTAAGACAAGGAAAATCAGTTTTGAGATCAAAGCATGCAAAAAGCTATACCAGCTTCCAATAGGGATTCCATCCAATCTAGTAACGTCATATTTTGGTCGACGGTAAACCAACGAGTGGCATAGGCGGTTGCAGCTAGCATCAGTGTATCCACACTCTTCCAGCGCATAAATGATCGATGAATACAACTGAACAATTTCAACGTGTTGACGTTCCCTGGACAACCTGTGTTCAAATGTTGAGAAGTAAATTTTGACACTTTGCTGATAGACGCCTCGTCGGTTGGTTCCGTATGAATAACTGAAATCAAATACCTCAATGGCGTCGTCGAGTTCGCTCTTCATGGAGGCCAAGCTGTCTTCCAGTTCTATAATCTTTTCTTTAGCCTCCTCGCGTTCTGCCTCCCTTTGGGAGATCTCCTTAGCTTGCTTGTGCAAGTGGCCTTCAATCACTTCTCGTTTCGTCGACTGGCCGCATGTAGGACAGGGAACCTTAGAATAGTCACACTGCAGCAAATGACTCTCTACAGCAATAAACAAGAAATTAGCGTCATTTGGAACCCCCTTTTTCTAAAACTATGCAACGTCAAAAAAGGAATTTAAAGAGACTTAATTAATTAATTATTTTATACCGAGAGCGTCTCGCTTGACTATTGCCTTGCAGCCGTCGTGTCGCTTGGGACAGTAGATCTCGAGCGCGTTGATCATCTTTTTCAAAGCGACGACTCGCTGCAGCTGATTTTTTGCATTCGATAGCGGCATTCGGGACAAGTGGGAGTTCGCTTCAGCCACGATTTGACGCAGCTCTTGCAGAACGAATGACCGCACGGCCAAGCAGATCGTGCAGCACAAGCTGTCGACGTTCAGGTTCTTCACGTATGCGTAAGACTGACTGTCGTCGCCACGAGCGCTAGCCTAGAGGATAGCGTCATGCAGTCGAGCAGTTTGACTACCATAAGTCGAGAGGGAGTCGCACAAACGATAGAAGAAGAAAGAGAAGAAGGAATATTTGCGGCTTGTAGCGCGCTATGACGAAAGGGCGTGACGATTCAAATACCACAGTACAAAAAATTACAATTAATTAAGTATGTAATTAATTATCCCCTTTGTTTTATTATTCAGAAGGATGTAGCGCGATTATTTGAGAAGACAGTGATCCTACGTTACGCATTAGATAAAGAAAAGAAGAAGACTCTTTGCTACCTTTT